>NC_137173.1:0-10000 GCF_951804945.1 Podarcis cretensis | reverse complement strand
AGGATCTCTGTGACCTCGTTGAGTGGTTCGACCCTAGGCGATCCCTCCCTCCTAGGTGACTCTGTGCGTGGCTGCGGTATTGTTTCAGACTCCTGAAACCTGTGCGGGGCCTTGTAGGGAGTGAGCACCGACCTATGAAAAACCGGGTGGACTCTGGAACCTTCGGGGAGGGCCAGTCGAAAAGCCACGGGGTTGATCTTAGCCTCCACCTGGTATGGTCCTAGCTGCCTGTGCCCTAGCTTCTTCTTGGCCAACGACTTGGTTGGCATCGCCTGGGCCGCTAACCACACCCAGTCCCCCACCTGGATGTCCTCTCCCACTCTTCTGCCTTTGTCTGCCTGCACCTTATATGCTTGTTTGGCTAGCTCCAAATGTCTCCGCAGCTCCTCGTGCACCTCTTGTAGTTCTGCAGCGAACTGGTCGGCCTCTTGCGGCTCCCCCTCTCTTGGTGCTACGAACCCCGGGAAGGTCCTGGGATGACGTCCATTGTTCGCGAAGAACGGCGTCACCCCCGTCGACGCATGCTTCGTGTTGTTGTAGGCAAACTCCGCCATCGGTAGGTAGTCCACCCAAGCTGTGGGTCGCTGATTTGCATAACATCTCAGGTACTGCTGCATGATCGCGTTGACCCTCTCGGCCTGGCCGTTGGTTTGTGGATGTCTTGCCGACGCTAGGTTGATCTTGACGCGCAGGATACCTAGGAGCTTCTGCCAAAAATTGGAAATAAACTGGCGCCCCCTGTCGGACAGGATGGCCCGCGGCAGCCCATGCGCCCGGAACACGTGGTCGATGAAGAGCTTGGCGGTCTGTTCCGCCGTCGCCACCTTCGCGCAGGGAATGAAGTGCGCCATCTTGGTGAACAAGTCCACCACCACCAGTACCGCCGTCTTGCCTCTGGAACTGGGCAGGTCAGTGACGAAGTCCAGCGCCACCCTCTCCCACGGTTGCTGTGGTGTTTCCAGTGGTTCCAGCAAGCCCGCCGGCTTCTGGTGTACTGGCTTGGACCTCTGACAAGTGTCACATCTGGCGACGTACTCCGCTACTTCTCCTCGCATCTGGGGCCACCAAAAGTCCCTGGCCACCAGTTCTATTGTCTTCTCCCTGCCGAAATGGCCCGCACTGGGAGCGTCGTGCAACTGCTGCAGAACCTTTGCTCGGAGCTCGTCGCTCGGCACGTAGAGGGCACCCTTGTGAGTTAACAGTCCGTCGCGTAACTGGAACTCATCGTCTCTCAGCGAACCCCGACGCAGCTCCTCTATTTTGGATTGTGCAAACTGATCTACCTGCAACGCGCGTCGCACTGCGTCCAGGTCGACAGCGATGGCAGCGCACGCCCACGCCTGCGGTGCAAAAATGTGCCTGGCTGCTATTGGCGCCGCTTCCTCAAGATATTGCGGTTTCCTGGAGAGCGCATCGGCTATAACGTTGGAGTCCCCTGGGACGTACTCTATCCTGAAGTCGAAATCCGCGAAGAACTCTGCCCAGCGCATGTGTCTTTGGCTCTGGAGTTTCGCCGTGCGCCAATACTCTAAATTCTTGTGATCCGTGCGGACCTGCACTGTGTGCTTGGCTCCAATGAGGAAATGTCGCCACGCTTTGAACGCTGCGTGAATGGCTAACAGCTCCCTGTCCCATATGGTGTAGTTTTGCTCCGCTTTGCTGAGCTTTCTGGAGTAAAAGGCACCGGGTCTCCAGTTTCCATGTGGATCTTCTTGCAGGAGTACGGCTCCAACCGCTCTGTCTGACGCGTCGGTCTCTACTCGTATGGGCTTGCCTGGATTCACGTGCAGCAGCTGCTCCTCGGAGGCGAAAAGGCTTTTAAGCTTCTGAAAAGAGCGCTCCGCCTGTTCCGTCCACACGAACCTCTTTTTCTTGGAACTGAGAGTGTCCGTGATCGCTGCCGTCTCCTTTGCAAAACCTCTGATGAATTTGCGGTAGAAGTTGGCGAAGCCGATGAATCTTTGGACTTCCTTCCGATTGCGAGGGCTCTTCCAGTCCAACACCGCGCGGACCTTGGCGCTGTCCATGGCCAGCCCCTTGTCGGACAGCTTGTAGCCTAGGAAATCCACGTCCGTCACATCAAACTGGCACTTCTCTAACTTGGCGTAGAGCTTGTTCTCCTGTAGTCTCTGCAGGACTTCCTTTACGTCCTTCTCATGGGCCTCCTCCGTTTCCGAAAAGATCAGGATGTCGTCGAGGAAACACACGCATTTCTTGTAGAGAAGTCCCGCTAGCACGTGATGCATAAATGCTTGAAAGACGTGAGATCCATTTTGGAGACCAAATGGCATCACTCTGTATTCGTACGTGCCCAGAGGCGTGAACATGGCCGTCTTCCACTCATCGCCCTCCCGGATGCGTATGAGGTTATACGCTCCACGCAGATCCAATTTGGTGAAGATCTTCCCCTTCCTTACGGTTGCCAGGAGATCATCTATCTTGGGCATGGGGAAGGCCTTGGGTTTGGTCTTACTGTTTATGAATCGATAGTCCACAATGAGTCTTTTTTGGGGCGTGTCCTTTTTCTTTACAAAGAAAACAGGACTGCCCCCCACCGCTTTCGATTCTCGGATGAATCCGCGCTTCAAATTGTGCTCTATGAACTCCCTGAGTTCTTGCATCTCGTCCTCAGACATGGAATACAGCTTTGCAGTCGGCAACTGCGCCCCTGGCACCAGGTCGATGGCACAATCATAAGGCCTGTGGGGCGGCAACTGGTCAGCTTCCTTCTCGCAGAAAACCTCCAGGAACCCCTCGTACTTGCGGGGTACTGCCTGCACCATGCCAAGTTGCAACTGCTGCTCCGCTCCCTCCTCCCGGCTGGACTGGATGCAATGTTGAGCACAGTACGATGAGCAAAAGGTGATCTGCCGTTGGTACCACGCTACAGCAGGACTGTGTCTCTCCAGCCAACTCATGCCTAATACTATAGGCGTGTCTGAAAGGCGGGTGACATTGAAGCTGATGACTTCTCGATGATTTCCAATCCTCATCACCATGGGAGGCGTCTGTTGCACAACTTGTCCTCCTAGCAATTTCCTGCCATCCACCGTGACTACGTTCAGAGGTGTTGTCGCTGGCAGAAGCGCTATGCGATGCTGCTTGACAAAGTGCGTCCCCACAAAATCTGCGTTGCTCCCAGAATCAATCGTGATGGGGACTTCCAGGGTGGTTCCATTCGGCAACTGAAGTGTTGCAGTGAGCTGCACCGCTGGCTTGGGTGGTAAAGGGTCTGTGCGTTGCAAAAGCGCTGGGGACTGCTCTACAGATTCGCCTGGCTGAGCCCCAGCAGCTCTGCTTCCAGCCAGGCACTGTCGTTTCCCTGAGGTTGCTCTGCTTGCATCATTTCTGCTGCAACAGTTGCTAAAGCTGCAGTGTGTTTCTGCAGCCTCTGGGGACACTCTTTCGCCATGTGCTGTGCACTGTCGCAAATGTAACACTTCCTGGTCCCTCTAGGAGGCTGTGCCTTTACTGCACCGGAAGCTGGGGCTCTGGCTGTTGCTTGAGCCTTAGCACCACCAAGTTCCATGGGCTCCTCCCCCTGCCTTCCCAGTGGCGAAGGATGTGACTGACTGAACTCCCTGGGGATGAAAGAAGACGTCCTCGCTGGTGGACGCACCTGACGTTCTTCCTCAGTGTGCCAAGGACGTCCCTCGTGCCTTATCCCAATCGCCAAAGCCCTCTGCACAAGCTCCTCCAGGGTCTGGGGTCTGTCTCCCCTGGCAAGTTCATCCTTAATGGGACCGCTGAGCCCCTCCCAGAACAAATCCCTCACAGGTGCACAATCCTTCTCCCAGCTTAGCGCAGTCAGTAAAGCAAAAAATCTGGAATGGTACTGACGCACAGTGGCTTTGCCTTGCCGCAATCCAAAAATTTCCCTGCGTGCAAGATCCACATCTACAGTTGACTGGAAGCAGGCATCCATTGCTTTAATGAATTCATCTGCATCGCGGCGGGCAGGGCCATCTTCACGCCACAAATTGCGCAACCAGTCTCTGGCCGGCCCATGCAAGTGAGAAACAATAAACCCCACTTTCTCCTCCTCATCTTTAAAGTCATGACGAAGCAAGTGCAATGCATACAAAACGTCTGCTCTGAAACTGGGGTAGTGCTTCAGGTTCCCATCGAAGTGGGTGACTAGGCTGCCCCCCCTCCGTCCAAGTCCAATCCCTTCTGATCTGGACCCTGGGAACCCTTCCCTGCTTGCACGTTCCCACCTGGTTTGCAGGTCCTGGCAGCGCTTCTCCATTTCGTCATGCTTCTTCTGAGACGCAAGGACTGCAGCAGTGAGTTCGGAAACTGTAGTTCGTAGAGCTGTCAACTGCTCCTCCGCACTCATGGCTGTCACCGTTCGTGAGCTTTGCAAAAAAAAATTTTTGCGTTCTTAGGAGGGGACTTACTGTCAGAGCCACCCTGGGTCCCAGCTCACAAGAGACCAAAGTCCAGTCCAAGTTATATACAAAAGGTTTTATTGAAGATCATTGTCGTGATTACATCCAAACTCCGTGGCTCCACATCTGTTACCCTTAGATGTTAGAAGTCCCCTCTGAGTCCGTCCCTCCCCTGCACCAATTTAAGAGGCTTGTGCTGCTCCACCTTTTCCTCTCCTTCCTTTTCCGCAGGGTCTTCCTGCCCCCCTGTGTTCCCTCTTTCCGGGACTCCCCAGAGGCTGAGTCTTCTCCTGCCTGCTGCCCCCTCCTTCGTGCTTTAGCACCAGGCTCCTCCCCAGAGCTCTCCCCACTTCCGCGCGCCTCCACATTTGAACTTGGCGCGCGTACGTTGCTCCTGACCTTCCTTTCAACAGCCACACTGCTCCCGGTACTGCTTTCCGCCCCTTCCGGCAGGACGTCTTGCCCCGATCTCCTTCCCCCCTCTGCTCCTTGTTCTGTTCCTCCCGACACACTGGTAACTCCACCCTCTTCACTCCGTTCCGGTGGAGAAGCAGGTCTCGATCTCCAACTCCCACTGGCGGTTCCCCCTACGTTTCCCTGCTCCTGACTGCTTCCCCCTTGGGCTCCCCTTGGCTTGACCAGGGGGGCTCCCTTTTGGGAATCCTCCGATTCACTGGACGGACTCATGGACCATCTCGGGTCATTGTCGTCCTCTTCCTCGTCAGGCTGGAATCCTTCTCCCTCACTCTCGGTCTCCTCCCTCCTCTGCGCCTCTCTCCCTGAACCCCTGACAGTTAGGGTTAGGGTTAGGGTTAGGGTTAGGGTTAGGGTTAGGGTTAGGGTTAGGGTTAGGGTTAGGGTTAGGGTTAGGGTTAGGGTTAGGGTTAGGGTTAGGGTTAGGGTTAGGGTTAGGGTTAGGGTTAGGGTTAGGGTTAGGGGTTAGGGGTTAGGGGTTAGGGGTTAGGGTTAGGGTTAGGGTTAGGGTTAGGGTTAGGGTTAGGGTTAGGGTTAGGGTTAGGGTTAGGGTTAGGGTTAGGGTTAGGGTTAGGGTTAGGGTTAGGGTTAGGGTTAGGGGTTAGGGGTTAGGGGTTAGGGGTTAGGGGTTAGGGTTAGGGTTAGGGTTAGGGGTTAGGGTTAGGGTTAGGGTTAGGGTTAGTGTCAGGGGTTCAGGGAGAGAGGCGCAGAGGAGGGAGGAGACCGAGAGTGAGGGAGAAGGATTCCAGCCTGACGAGGAAGAGGACGACAATGACCCGAGATGGTCCATGAGTCCGTCCAGTGAATCGGAGGATTCCCAAAAGGGAGCCCCCCTGGTCAAGCCAAGGGGAGCCCAAGGGGGAAGCAGTCAGGAGCAGGGGAACGTAGGGGGAACCGCCAGTGGGAGTTGGAGATCGAGACCTGCTTCTCCACCGGAACGGAGTGAAGAGGGTGGAGTTACCAGTGTGTCGGGAGGAACAGAACAAGGAGCAGAGGGGGGAAGGAGATCGGGACAAGACGTCCTGCCGGAAGGGGCGGAAAGCAGTACCGGGAGCAGTGTGGCTGTTGAAAGGAAGGTCAGGAGCAACGTACGCGCGCCAAGTTCAAATGTGGAGGCGCGCGGAAGTGGGGAGAGCTCTGGGGAGGAGCCTGGTGCTAAAGCACGAAGGAGGGGGCAGCAGGCAGGAGAAGACTCAGCCTCTGGGGAGTCCCGGAAAGAGGGAACACAGGGGGGCAGGAAGACCCTGCGGAAAAGGAAGGAGAGGAAAAGGTGGAGCAGCACAAGCCTCTTAAATTGGTGCAGGGGAGGGACGGACTCAGAGGGGACTTCTAACATCTAAGGGTAACAGATGTGGAGCCACGGAGTTTGGATGTAATCACGACAATGATCTTCAATAAAACCTTTTGTATATAACTTGGACTGGACTTTGGTCTCTTGTGAGCTGGGACCCAGGGTGGCTCCGACAGTAAGTCCCCTCCAAAGAACGCAAAAATTTTTTTTTGCAAAGCTCACGAACGGTGACAGCCATGAGTGCGGAGGAGCAGTTGACAGCTCTACGAACTACAGTTTCCGAACTCACTGCTGCAGTCCTTGCGTCTCAGAAGAAGCATGACGAAATGGAGAAGCGCTGCCAGGACCTGCAAACCAGGTGGGAACGTGCAAGCAGGGAAGGGTTCCCAGGGTCCAGATCAGAAGGGATTGGACTTGGACGGAGGGGGGGCAGCCTAGTCACCCACTTCGATGGGAACCTGAAGCACTACCCCAGTTTCAGAGCAGACGTTTTGTATGCATTGCACTTGCTTCGTCATGACTTTAAAGATGAGGAGGAGAAAGTGGGGTTTATTGTTTCTCACTTGCATGGGCCGGCCAGAGACTGGTTGCGCAATTTGTGGCGTGAAGATGGCCCTGCCCGCCGCGATGCAGATGAATTCATTAAAGCAATGGATGCCTGCTTCCAGTCAACTGTAGATGTGGATCTTGCACGCAGGGAAATTTTTGGATTGCGGCAAGGCAAAGCCACTGTGCGTCAGTACCATTCCAGATTTTTTGCTTTACTGACTGCGCTAAGCTGGGAGAAGGATTGTGCACCTGTGAGGGATTTGTTCTGGGAGGGGCTCAGCGGTCCCATTAAGGATGAACTTGCCAGGGGAGACAGACCCCAGACCCTGGAGGAGCTTGTGCAGAGGGCTTTGGCGATTGGGATAAGGCACGAGGGACGTCCTTGGCACACTGAGGAAGAACGTCAGGTGCGTCCACCAGCGAGGACGTCTTCTTTCATCCCCAGGGAGTTCAGTCAGTCACATCCTTCGCCACTGGGAAGGCAGGGGGAGGAGCCCATGGAACTTGGTGGTGCTAAGGCTCAAGCAACAGCCAGAGCCCCAGCTTCCGGTGCAGTAAAGGCACAGCCTCCTAGAGGGACCAGGAAGTGTTACATTTGCGACAGTGCACAGCACATGGCGAAAGAGTGTCCCCAGAGGCTGCAGAAACACACTGCAGCTTTAGCAACTGTTGCAGCAGAAATGATGCAAGCAGAGCAACCTCAGGGAAACGACAGTGCCTGGCTGGAAGCAGAGCTGCTGGGGCTCAGCCAGGCGAATCTGTAGAGCAGTCCCCAGCGCTTTTGCAACGCACAGACCCTTTACCACCCAAGCCAGCGGTGCAGCTCACTGCAACACTTCAGTTGCCGAATGGAACCACCCTGGAAGTCCCCATCACGATTGATTCTGGGAGCAACGCAGATTTTGTGGGGACGCACTTTGTCAAGCAGCATCGCATAGCGCTTCTGCCAGCGACAACACCTCTGAACGTAGTCACGGTGGATGGCAGGAAATTGCTAGGAGGACAAGTTGTGCAACAGACGCCTCCCATGGTGATGAGGATTGGAAATCATCGAGAAGTCATCAGCTTCAATGTCACCCGCCTTTCAGACACGCCTATAGTATTAGGCATGAGTTGGCTGGAGAGACACAGTCCTGCTGTAGCGTGGTACCAACGGCAGATCACCTTTTGCTCATCGTACTGTGCTCAACATTGCATCCAGTCCAGCCGGGAGGAGGGAGCGGAGCAGCAGTTGCAACTTGGCATGGTGCAGGCAGTACCCCGCAAGTACGAGGGGTTCCTGGAGGTTTTCTGCGAGAAGGAAGCTGACCAGTTGCCGCCCCACAGGCCTTATGATTGTGCCATCGACCTGGTGCCAGGGGCGCAGTTGCCGACTGCAAAGCTGTATTCCATGTCTGAGGACGAGATGCAAGAACTCAGGGAGTTCATAGAGCACAATTTGAAGCGCGGATTCATCCGAGAATCGAAAGCGGTGGGGGGCAGTCCTGTTTTCTTTGTAAAGAAAAAGGACACGCCCCAAAAAAGACTCATTGTGGACTATCGATTCATAAACAGTAAGACCAAACCCAAGGCCTTCCCCATGCCCAAGATAGATGATCTCCTGGCAACCGTAAGGAAGGGGAAGATCTTCACCAAATTGGATCTGCGTGGAGCGTATAACCTCATACGCATCCGGGAGGGCGATGAGTGGAAGACGGCCATGTTCACGCCTCTGGGCACGTACGAATACAGAGTGATGCCATTTGGTCTCCAAAATGGATCTCACGTCTTTCAAGCATTTATGCATCACGTGCTAGCGGGACTTCTCTACAAGAAATGCGTGTGTTTCCTCGACGACATCCTGATCTTTTCGGAAACGGAGGAGGCCCATGAGAAGGACGTAAAGGAAGTCCTGCAGAGACTACAGGAGAACAAGCTCTACGCCAAGTTAGAGAAGTGCCAGTTTGATGTGACGGACGTGGATTTCCTAGGCTACAAGCTGTCCGACAAGGGGCTGGCCATGGACAGCGCCAAGGTCCGCGCGGTGTTGGACTGGAAGAGCCCTCGCAATCGGAAGGAAGTCCAAAGATTCATCGGCTTCGCCAACTTCTACCGCAAATTCATCAGAGGTTTTGCAAAGGAGACGGCAGCGATCACGGACACTCTCAGTTCCAAGAAAAAGAGGTTCGTGTGGACGGAACAGGCGGAGCGCTCTTTTCAGAAGCTTAAAAGCCTTTTCGCCTCCGAGGAGCAGCTGCTGCACGTGAATCCAGGCAAGCCCATACGAGTAGAGACCGACGCGTCAGACAGAGCGGTTGGAGCCGTACTCCTGCAAGAAGATCCACATGGAAACTGGAGACCCGGTGCCTTTTACTCCAGAAAGCTCAGCAAAGCGGAGCAAAACTACACCATATGGGACAGGGAGCTGTTAGCCATTCACGCAGCGTTCAAAGCGTGGCGACATTTCCTCATTGGAGCCAAGCACACAGTGCAGGTCCGCACGGATCACAAGAATTTAGAGTATTGGCGCACGGCGAAACTCCAGAGCCAAAGACACATGCGCTGGGCAGAGTTCTTCGCGGATTTCGACTTCAGGATAGAGTACGTCCCAGGGGACTCCAACGTTATAGCCGATGCGCTCTCCAGGAAACCGCAATATCTTGAGGAAGCGGCGCCAATAGCAGCCAGGCACATTTTTGCACCGCAGGCGTGGGCGTGCGCTGCCATCGCTGTCGACCTGGACGCAGTGCGACGCGCGTTGCAGGTAGATCAGTTTGCACAATCCAAAATAGAGGAGCTGCGTCGGGGTTCGCTGAGAGACGATGAGTTCCAGTTACGCGACGGACTGTTAACTCACAAGGGTGCCCTCTACGTGCCGAGCGACGAGCTCCGAGCAAAGGTTCTGCAGCAGTTGCACGACGCTCCCAGTGCGGGCCATTTCGGCAGGGAGAAGACAATAGAACTGGTGGCCAGGGACTTTTGGTGGCCCCAGATGCGAGGAGAAGTAGCGGAGTACGTCGCCAGATGTGACACTTGTCAGAGGTCCAAGCCAGTACACCAGAAGCCGGCGGGCTTGCTGGAACCACTGGAAACACCACAGCAACCGTGGGAGAGGGTGGCGCTGGACTTCGTCACTGACCTGCCCAGTTCCAGAGGCAAGACGGCGGTACTGGTGGTGGTGGACTTGTTCACCAAGATGGCGCACTTCATTCCCTGCGCGAAGGTGGCGACGGCGGAACAGACCGCCAAGCTCTTCATCGACCACGTGTTCCGGGCGCATGGGCTGCCGCGGGCCATCCTGTCCGACAGGGGGCGC
>NC_137172.1:126771874-126793874 GCF_951804945.1 Podarcis cretensis | reverse complement strand
CAGCGCTTTTGCAACGCACAGACCCTTTACCACCCAAGCCAGCGGTGCAGCTCACTGCAACACTTCAGTTGCCGAATGGAACCACCCTGGAAGTCCCCATCACGATTGATTCTGGTAGCAACGCAGATTTTGTGGGGACGCACTTTGTCAAGCAGCATCGCATAGCGCTTCTGCCAGCGACAACACCTCTGAACGTAGTCACGGTGGATGGCAGGAAATTGCTAGGAGGACAAGTTGTGCAACAGACGCCTCCCATGGTGATGACGATTGGAAATCATCGAGAAGTCATCAGCTTCAATGTCACCCGCCTTTCAGACACGCCTATAGTATTAGGCATGAGTTGGCTGGAGAGACACAGTCCTGCTGTAGCGTGGTACCAACGGCAGATCACCTTTTGCTCATCGTACTGTGCTCAACATTGCATCCAGTCCAGCCAGGAGGAGGGAGCGGAGCAGCAGTTGCAACTTGGCATGGTGCAGGCAGTACCCCGCAAGTACGAGGGGTTCCTGGAGGTTTTCTGCGAGAAGGAAGCTGACCAGTTGCCGCCCCACAGGCCTTATGATTGTGCCATCGACCTGGTGCCAGGGGCGCAGTTGCCGACTGCAAAGCTGTATTCCATGTCTGAGGACGAGATGCAAGAACTCAGGGAGTTCATAGAGCACAATTTGAAGCGCGGATTCATCCGAGAATCGAAAGCGGTGGGGGGCAGTCCTGTTTTCTTTGTAAAGAAAAAGGACACGCCCCAAAAAAGACTCATTGTGGACTATCGATTCATAAACAGTAAGACCAAACCCAAGGCCTTCCCCATGCCCAAGATAGATGATCTCCTGGCAACCGTAAGGAAGGGGAAGATCTTCACCAAATTGGATCTGCGTGGAGCGTATAACCTCATACGCATCCGGGAGGGCGATGAGTGGAAGACGGCCATGTTCACGCCTCTGGGCACGTACGAATACAGAGTGATGCCATTTGGTCTCCAAAATGGATCTCACGTCTTTCAAGCATTTATGCATCACGTGCTAGCGGGACTTCTCTACAAGAAATGCGTGTGTTTCCTCGACGACATCCTGATCTTTTCGGAAACCGAGGAGGCCCATGAGAAGGACGTAAAGGAAGTCCTGCAGAGACTACGGGAGAACAAGCTCTACGCCAAGTTAGAGAAGTGCCAGTTTGATGTGACGGACGTGGATTTCCTAGGCTACAAGCTGTCCGACAAGGGGCTGGCCATGGACAGCGCCAAGGTCCGCGCGGTGTTGGACTGGAAGAGCCCTCGCAATCGGAAGGAAGTCCAAAGATTCATCGGCTTCGCCAACTTCTACCGCAAATTCATCAGAGGTTTTGCAAAGGAGACGGCAGCGATCACGGACACTCTCAGTTCCAAGAAAAAGAGGTTCGTGTGGACGGAACAGGCGGAGCGCTCTTTTCAGAAGCTTAAAAGCCTTTTCGCCTCCGAGGAGCAGCTGCTGCACGTGAATCCAGGCAAGCCCATACGAGTAGAGACCGACGCGTCAGACAGAGCGGTTGGAGCCGTACTCCTGCAAGAAGATCCACATGGAAACTGGAGACCCGGTGCCTTTTACTCCAGAAAGCTCAGCAAAGCGGAGCAAAACTACACCATATGGGACAGGGAGCTGTTAGCCATTCACGCAGCGTTCAAAGCGTGGCGACATTTCCTCATTGGAGCCAAGCACACAGTGCAGGTCCGCACGGATCACAAGAATTTAGAGTATTGGCGCACGGCGAAACTCCAGAGCCAAAGACACATGCGCTGGGCAGAGTTCTTCGCGGATTTCGACTTCAGGATAGAGTACGTCCCAGGGGACTCCAACGTTATAGCCGATGCGCTCTCCAGGAAACCGCAATATCTTGAGGAAGCGGCGCCAATAGCAGCCAGGCACATTTTTGCACCGCAGGCGTGGGCGTGCGCTGCCATCGCTGTCGACCTGGACGCAGTGCGACGCGCGTTGCAGGTAGATCAGTTTGCACAATCCAAAATAGAGGAGCTGCGTAGGGGTTCGCTGAGAGACGATGAGTTCCAGTTACGCGACGGACTGTTAACTCACAAGGGTGCCCTCTACGTGCCGAGCGACGAGCTCCGAGCAAAGGTTCTGCAGCAGTTGCACGACGCTCCCAGTGCGGGCCATTTCGGCAGGGAGAAGACAATAGAACTGGTGGCCAGGGACTTTTGGTGGCCCCAGATGCGAGGAGAAGTAGCGGAGTACGTCGCCAGATGTGACACTTGTCAGAGGTCCAAGCCAGTACACCAGAAGCCGGCGGGCTTGCTGGAACCACTGGAAACACCACAGCAACCGTGGGAGAGGGTGGCGCTGGACTTCGTCACTGACCTGCCCAGTTCCAGAGGCAAGACGGCGGTACTGGTGGTGGTGGACTTGTTCACCAAGATGGCGCACTTCATTCCCTGCGCGAAGGTGGCGACGGCGGAACAGACCGCCAAGCTCTTCATCGACCACGTGTTCCGGGCGCATGGGCTGCCGCGGGCCATCCTGTCCGACAGGGGGCGCCAGTTTATTTCCAATTTTTGGCAGAAGCTCCTAGGTATCCTGCGCGTCAAGATCAACCTAGCGTCGGCAAGACATCCACAAACCAACGGCCAGGCCGAGAGGGTCAACGCGATCATGCAGCAGTACCTGAGATGTTATGCAAATCAGCGACCCACAGCTTGGGTGGACTACCTACCGATGGCGGAGTTTGCCTACAACAACACGAAGCATGCGTCGACGGGGGTGACGCCGTTCTTCGCGAACAATGGACGTCATCCCAGGACCTTCCCGGGGTTCGTAGCACCAAGAGAGGGGGAGCCGCAAGAGGCCGACCAGTTCGCTGCAGAACTACAAGAGGTGCACGAGGAGCTGCGGAGACATTTGGAGCTAGCCAAACAAGCATATAAGGTGCAGGCAGACAAAGGCAGAAGAGTGGGAGAGGACATCCAGGTGGGGGACTGGGTGTGGTTAGCGGCCCAGGCGATGCCAACCAAGTCGTTGGCCAAGAAGAAGCTAGGGCACAGGCAGCTAGGACCATACCAGGTGGAGGCTAAGATCAACCCCGTGGCTTTTCGACTGGCCCTCCCCGAAGGTTCCAGAGTCCACCCGGTTTTTCATAGGTCGGTGCTCACTCCCTACAAGGCCCCGCACAGGTTTCAGGAGTCTGAAACAATACCGCAGCCACGCACAGAGTCACCTAGGAGGGAGGGATCGCCTAGGGTCGAACCACTCAACGAGGTCACAGAGATCCTGGACTCGAGATGGGGGGAAGAGGGAATAGAATACTTTCTAGTCAGAGAGGGTGCACCAGTCAGTGCCAGTGGGTGGGTGCCGGACTACGCTTTAGACGAACCTCTTTTAAAGGACGAGTTCCATGCCCTTTTCCCACATAGACCCATGCCAGCCGAGTACTTCGATGACTGGCTCTTTACCCCCACATGTTCAGGCAGCACTTTCCACGGCTTTTCTTCAGCCGAGGAAAGAACGCCGAACTCAAACTCGCCCAGGGGATCGTGTTCGGGGGTGGACACAGAGCCCTCTTATTGGTGGGATGAGCAACCAGAGGAAGCCTGGCGCAAGAAATGGCTGAAGGGGCCTTGGCCGGCAGCACCAGACGAAGTAGCAATGGAAGAGGGAACTGCGAACATTTTGGGTGAAGAACCCGAATTCGAACACACGTACACCGAGCTGCCAGCAGAGGTCATGGACGTAGCCGAACTGTATCCTGCATCTACCTCCGAGGAGCTGCAGTTCCCACAACCCGCACCCGATGGGGGGGAGGGGGGAAGGGGGGGCTTCGAGGGGGGGATGGATGTCAGGGGTTCAGGGAGAGAGGCGCAGAGGAGGGAGGAGACCGAGAGTGAGGGAGAAGGATTCCAGCCTGACGAGGAAGAGGACGACAATGACCCGAGATGGTCCATGAGTCCGTCCAGTGAATCGGAGGATTCCCAAAAGGGAGCCCCCCTGGTCAAGCCAAGGGGAGCCCAAGGGGGAAGCAGTCAGGAGCAGGGGAACGTAGGGGGAACCGCCAGTGGGAGTTGGAGATCGAGACCTGCTTCTCCACCGGAACGGAGTGAAGAGGGTGGAGTTACCAGTGTGTCGGGAGGAACAGAACAAGGAGCAGAGGGGGGAAGGAGATCGGGGCAAGACGTCCTGCCGGAAGGGGCGGAAAGCAGTACCGGGAGCAGTGTGGCTGTTGAAAGGAAGGTCAGGAGCAACGTACGCGCGCCAAGTTCAAATGTGGAGGCGCGCGGAAGTGGGGAGAGCTCTGGGGAGGAGCCTGGTGCTAAAGCACGAAGGAGGGGGCAGCAGGCAGGAGAAGACTCAGCCTCTGGGGAGTCCCGGAAAGAGGGAACACAGGGGGGCAGGAAGACCCTGCGGAAAAGGAAGGAGAGGAAAAGGTGGAGCAGCACAAGCCTCTTAAATTGGTGCAGGGGAGGGACGGACTCAGAGGGGACTTCTAACATCTAAGGGTAACAGATGTGGAGCCACGGAGTTTGGATGTAACGACGACAATGATCTTCAATAAAACCTTTTGTATATAACTTGGACTGGACTTTGGTCTCTTGTGAGCTGGGACCCAGGGTGGCTCTGACACTAACCCTAACCCTAACCCTAACCCTAACCCTAACCCTAACCCTAACCCTAACCCTAACCCTAACCCTAACCCTAACCCTAACCCTAACCCTAACCCTAACCCTAACCCTAACCCTAACCCTAACCCTAACCCTAACCCTAACCCTAACCCTAACCCTAACCCTAACCCTAACCCTAACCCTAACCCTAACCCTAACCCTAACCCTAACCCTAACCCTAACCCTAACCCTAACCCTAACCCTAACCCTAACCCTAACCCTAACCCTAACCCTAACCCTAACCCTAACCCTAACCCTAACCCTAACCCTAACCCTAACCCTAACCCTAACCCTAACCCTAACCCTAACCCTAACCCTAACCCTAACCCTAACCCTAACCCTAACCCTAACCCTAACCCTAACCCTAACCCTAACCCTAACCCTAACCCTAACCCTAACCCTAACCCTAACCCTAACCCTAACCCTAACCCTAACCCTAACCCTAACCCTAACCCTAACCCTAACCCTAACCCTAACCCTAACCCTAACCCTAACCCTAACCCTAACCCTAACCCTAACCCTAACCCTAACCCTAACCCTAACCCTAACCCTAACCCTAACCCTAACCCTAACCCTAACCCTAACCCTAACCCTAACCCTAACCCTAACCCTAACCCTAACCCTAACCCTAACCCTAACCCTAACCCTAACCCTAACCCTAACCCTAACCCTAACCCTAACCCTAACCCTAACCCTAACCCTAACCCTAACCCTAACCCTAACCCTAACCCTAACCCTAACCCTAACCCTAACCCTAACCCTAACCCTAACCCTAACCCTAACCCTAACCCTAACCCTAACCCTAACCCTAACCCTAACCCTAACCCTAACCCTAACCCTAACCCTAACCCTAACCCTAACCCTAACCCTAACCCTAACCCTAACCCTAACCCTAACCCTAACCCTAACCCTAACCCTAACCCTAACCCTAACCCTAACCCTAACCCTAACCCTAACCCTAACCCTAACCCTAACCCTAACCCTAACCCTAACCCTAACCCTAACCCTAACCCTAACCCTAACTGTCAGGGGTTCAGGGAGAGAGGCGCAGAGGAGGGAGGAGACCGAGAGTGAGGGAGAAGGATTCCAGCCTGACGAGGAAGAGGACGACAATGACCCGAGATGGTCCATGAGTCCGTCCAGTGAATCGGAGGATTCCCAAGAGGGAGCCCCCCTGGTCAAGCCAAGGGGAGCCCAAGGGGGAAGCAGTCAGGAGCAGGGGAACGTAGGGGGAACCGCCAGTGGGAGTTGGAGATCGAGACCTGCTTCTCCACCGGAACGGAGTGAAGAGGGTGGAGTTACCAGTGTGTCGGGAGGAACAGAACAAGGAGCAGAGGGGGGAAGGAGATCGGGGCAAGACGTCCTGCCGGAAGGGGCGGAAAGCAGTACCGGGAGCAGTGTGGCTGTTGAAAGGAAGGTCAGGAGCAACGTACGCGCGCCAAGTTCAAATGTGGAGGCGCGCGGAAGTGGGGAGAGCTCTGGGGAGGAGCCTGGTGCTAAAGCACGAAGGAGGGGGCAGCAGGCAGGAGAAGACTCAGCCTCTGGGGAGTCCCGGAAAGAGGGAACACAGGGGGGCAGGAAGACCCTGCGGAAAAGGAAGGAGAGGAAAAGGTGGAGCAGCACAAGCCTCTTAAATTGGTGCAGGGGAGGGACGGACTCAGAGGGGACTTCTAACATCTAAGGGTAACAGATGTGGAGCCACGGAGTTTGGATGTAATGACGACAACGATCTTCAATAAAACCTTTTGTATATAACTTGGGCTGGACTTTGGTCTCTTGTGAGCTGGGACCCAGGGTGGCTCTGACAGTAAGTCCCCTCCAAAGAACGCAAAAATTTTTTTTTGCAAAGCTCACGAACGGTGACAGCCATGAGTGCGGAGGAGCAGTTGACAGCTCTGCGAACTACAGTTTCCGAACTCACTGCTGCAGTCCTTGCGTCTCAGAAGAAGCATGACGAAATGGAGAAGCGCTGCCAGGACCTGCAAACCAGGTGGGAACGTGCAAGCAGGGAAGGGTTCCCAGGGTCCAGATCAGAAGGGATTGGACTTGGACGGAGGGGGGGCAGACTAGTCACCCACTTCGATGGGAACCTGAAGCACTACCCCAGTTTCAGAGCAGACGTTTTGTATGCATTGCACTTGCTTCGTCATGACTTTAAAGATGAGGAGGCGAAAGTGGGGTTTATTGTTTCTCACTTGCATGGGCCGGCCAGAGACTGGTTGCGCAATTTGTGGCGTGAAGATGGCCCTGCCCGCCGCGATGCAGATGAATTCATTAAAGCAATGGATGCCTGCTTCCAGTCAACTGTAGATGTGGATCTTGCACGCAGGGAAATTTTTGGATTGCGGCAAGGCAAAGCCACTGTGCGTCAGTACCATTCCAGATTTTTTGCTTTACTGACTGCGCTAAGCTGGGAGAAGGATTGTGCACCTGTGAGGGATTTGTTCTGGGAGGGGCTCAGCGGTCCCATTAAGGATGAACTTGCCAGGGGAGACAGACCCCAGACCCTGGAGGAGCTTGTGCAGAGGGCTTTGGCGATTGGGATAAGGCACGAGGGACGTCCTTGGCACACTGAGGAAGAACGTCAGGTGCGTCCACCAGCGAGGACGTCTTCTTTCATCCCCAGGGAGTTCAGTCAGTCACATCCTTCGCCACTGGGAAGGCAGGGGGAGGAGCCCATGGAACTTGGTGGTGCTAAGGCTCAAGCAACAGCCAGAGCCCCAGCTTCCGGTGCAGTAAAGGCACAGCCTCCTAGAGGGACCAGGAAGTGTTACATTTGCGACAGTGCACAGCACATGGCGAAAGAGTGTCCCCAGAGGCTGCAGAAACACACTGCAGCTTTAGCAACTGTCGCAGCAGAAATGATGCAAGCAGAGCAACCTCAGGGAAACGACAGTGCCTGGCTGGAAGCAGAGCTGCTGGGGCTCAGCCAGGCGAATCTGTAGAGCAGTCCCCAGCGCTTTTGCAACGCACAGACCCTTTACCACCCAAGCCAGCGGTGCAGCTCACTGCAACACTTCAGTTGCCGAATGGAACCACCCTGGAAGTCCCCATCACGATTGATTCTGGGAGCAACGCAGATTTTGTGGGGACGCACTTTGTCAAGCAGCATCGCATAGCGCTTCTGCCAGCGACAACACCTCTGAACGTAGTCACGGTGGATGGCAGGAAATTGCTAGGAGGACAAGTTGTGCAACAGACGCCTCCCATGGTGATGAGGATTGGAAATCATCGAGAAGTCATCAGCTTCAATGTCACCCGCCTTTCAGACACGCCTATAGTATTAGGCATGAGTTGGCTGGAGAGACACAGTCCTGCTGTAGCGTGGTACCAACGGCAGATCACCTTTTGCTCATCGTACTGTGCTCAACATTGCATCCAGTCCAGCCAGGAGGAGGGAGCGGAGCAGCAGTTGCAACTTGGCATGGTGCAGGCAGTACCCCGCAAGTACGAGGGGTTCCTGGAGGTTTTCTGCGAGAAGGAAGCTGACCAGTTGCCGCCCCACAGGCCTTATGATTGTGCCATCGACCTGGTGCCAGGGGCGCAGTTGCCGACTGCAAAGCTGTATTCCATGTCTGAGGACGAGATGCAAGAACTCAGGGAGTTCATAGAGCACAATTTGAAGCGCGGATTCATCCGAGAATCGAAAGCGGTGGGGGGCAGTCCTGTTTTCTTTGTAAAGAAAAAGGACACGCCCCAAAAAAGACTCATTGTGGACTATCGATTCATAAACAGTAAGACCAAACCCAAGGCCTTCCCCATGCCCAAGATAGATGATCTCCTGGCAACCGTACGGAAGGGGAAGATCTTCACCAAATTGGATCTGCGTGGAGCGTATAACCTCATACGCATCCGGGAGGGCGATGAGTGGAAGACGGCCATGTTCACGCCTCTGGGCACGTACGAATACAGAGTGATGCCATTTGGTCTCCAAAATGGATCTCACGTCTTTCAAGCATTTATGCATCACGTGCTAGCGGGACTTCTCTACAAGAAGTGCGTGTGTTTCCTCGACGACATCCTGATCTTTTCGGAAACGGAGGAGGCCCATGAGAAGGACGTAAAGGAAGTCCTGCAGAGACTACGGGAGAACAAGCTCTACGCCAAGTTAGAGAAGTGCCAGTTTGATGTGACGGACGTGGATTTCCTAGGCTACAAGCTGTCCGACAAGGGGCTGGCCATGGACAGCGCCAAGGTCCGCGCGGTGTTGGACTGGAAGAGCCCTCGCAATCGGAAGGAAGTCCAAAGATTCATCGGCTTCGCCAACTTCTACCGCAAATTCATCAGAGGTTTTGCAAAGGAGACGGCAGCGATCACGGACACTCTCAGTTCCAAGAAAAAGAGGTTCGTGTGGACGGAACAGGCGGAGCGCTCTTTTCAGAAGCTTAAAAGCCTTTTCGCCTCCGAGGAGCAGCTGCTGCACGTGAATCCAGGCAAGCCCATACGAGTAGAGACCGACGCGTCAGACAGAGCGGTTGGAGCCGTACTCCTGCAAGAAGATCCACATGGAAACTGGAGACCCGGTGCCTTTTACTCCAGAAAGCTCAGCAAAGCGGAGCAAAACTACACCATATGGGACAGGGAGCTGTTAGCCATTCACGCAGCGTTCAAAGCGTGGCGACATTTCCTCATTGGAGCCAAGCACACAGTGCAGGTCCGCACGGATCACAAGAATTTAGAGTATTGGCGCACGGCGAGACTCCAGAGCCAAAGACACATGCGCTGGGCAGAGTTCTTCGCGGATTTCGACTTCAGGATAGAGTACGTCCCAGGGGACTCCAACGTTATAGCCGATGCGCTCTCCAGGAAACCGCAATATCTTGAGGAAGCGGCGCCAATAGCAGCCAGGCACATTTTTGCACCGCAGGCGTGGGCGTGCGCTGCCATCGCTGTCGACCTGGACGCAGTGCGACGCGCGTTGCAGGTAGATCAGTTTGCACAATCCAAAATAGAGGAGCTGCGTAGGGGTTCGCTGAGAGACGATGAGTTCCAGTTACGCGACGGACTGTTAACTCACAAGGGTGCCCTCTACGTGCCGAGCGACGAGCTCCGAGCAAAGGTTCTGCAGCAGTTGCACGACGCTCCCAGTGCGGGCCATTTCGGCAGGGAGAAGACAATAGAACTGGTGGCCAGGGACTTTTGGTGGCCCCAGATGCGAGGAGAAGTAGCGGAGTACGTCGCCAGATGTGACACTTGTCAGAGGTCCAAGCCAGTACACCAGAAGCCGGCGGGCTTGCTGGAACCACTGGAAACACCACAGCAACCGTGGGAGAGGGTGGCGCTGGACTTCGTCACTGACCTGCCCAGTTCCAGAGGCAAGACGGCGGTACTGGTGGTGGTGGACTTGTTCACCAAGATGGCGCACTTCATTCCCTGCGCGAAGGTGGCGACGGCGGAACAGACCGCCAAGCTCTTCATCGACCACGTGTTCCGGGCGCATGGGCTGCCGCGGGCCATCCTGTCCGACAGGGGGCGCCAGTTTATTTCCAATTTTTGGCAGAAGCTCCTAGGTATCCTGCGCGTCAAGATCAACCTAGCGTCGGCAAGACATCCACAAACCAACGGCCAGGCCGAGAGGGTCAACGCGATCATGCAGCAGTACCTGAGATGTTATGCAAATCAGCGACCCACAGCTTGGGTGGACTACCTACCGATGGCGGAGTTTGCCTACAACAACACGAAGCATGCGTCGACGGGGGTGACGCCGTTCTTCGCGAACAATGGACGTCATCCCAGGACCTTCCCGGGGTTCGTAGCACCAAGAGAGGGGGAGCCGCAAGAGGCCGACCAGTTCGCTGCAGAACTACAAGAGGTGCACGAGGAGCTGCGGAGACATTTGGAGCTAGCCAAACAAGCATATAAGGTGCAGGCAGACAAAGGCAGAAGAGTGGGAGAGGACATCCAGGTGGGGGACTGGGTGTGGTTAGCGGCCCAGGCGATGCCAACCAAGTCGTTGGCCAAGAAGAAGCTAGGGCACAGGCAGCTAGGACCATACCAGGTGGAGGCTAAGATCAACCCCGTGGCTTTTCGACTGGCCCTCCCCGAAGGTTCCAGAGTCCACCCGGTTTTTCATAGGTCGGTGCTCACTCCCTACAAGGCCCCGCACAGGTTTCAGGAGTCTGAAACAGTACCGCAGCCACGCACAGAGTCACCTAGGAGGGAGGGATCGCCTAGGGTCGAACCACTCAACGAGGTCACAGAGATCCTGGACTCGAGATGGGGGGAAGAGGGAATAGAATACTTTCTAGTCAGAGAGGGTGCACCAGTCAGTGCCAGTGGGTGGGTGCCGGACTACGCTTTAGACGAACCTCTTTTAAAGGACGAGTTCCATGCCCTTTTCCCACATAGACCCATGCCAGCCGAGTACTTCGATGACTGGCTCTTTACCCCCACATGTTCAGGCAGCACTTTCCACGGCTTTTCTTCAGCCGAGGAAAGAACGCCGAACTCAAACTCGCCCAGGGGATCGTGTTCGGGGGTGGACACAGAGCCCTCTTATTGGTGGGATGAGCAACCAGAGGAAGCCTGGCGCAAGAAATGGCTGAAGGGGCCTTGGACGGCAGCACCAGACGAAGTAGCAATGGAAGAGGGAACTGCGAACATTTTGGGTGAAGAACCCGAATTCGAACACACGTACACCGAGCTGCCAGCAGAGGTCATGGACGTAGCCGAACTGTATCCTGCATCTACCTCCGAGGAGCTGCAGTTCCCACAACCCGCACCCGATGGGGGGGAGGGGGGAAGGGGGGGCTTCGAGGGGGGGATGGATGTCAGGGGTTCAGGGAGAGAGGCGCAGAGGAGGGAGGAGACCGAGAGTGAGGGAGAAGGATTCCAGCCTGACGAGGAAGAGGACGACAATGACCCGAGATGGTCCATGAGTCCGTCCAGTGAATCGGAGGATTCCCAAGAGGGAGCCCCCCTGGTCAAGCCAAGGGGAGCCCAAGGGGGAAGCAGTCAGGAGCAGGGGAACGTAGGGGGAACCGCCAGTGGGAGTTGGAGATCGAGACCTGCTTCTCCACCGGAACGGAGTGAAGAGGGTGGAGTTACCAGTGTGTCGGGAGGAACAGAACAAGGAGCAGAGGGGGGAAGGAGATCGGGGCAAGACGTCCTGCCGGAAGGGGCGGAAAGCAGTACCGGGAGCAGTGTGGCTGTTGAAAGGAAGGTCAGGAGCAACGTACGCGCGCCAAGTTCAAATGTGGAGGCGCGCGGAAGTGGGGAGAGCTCTGGGGAGGAGCCTGGTGCTAAAGCACGAAGGAGGGGGCAGCAGGCAGGAGAAGACTCAGCCTCTGGGGAGTCCCGGAAAGAGGGAACACAGGGGGGCAGGAAGACCCTGCGGAAAAGGAAGGAGAGGAAAAGGTGGAGCAGCACAAGCCTCTTAAATTGGTGCAGGGGAGGGACGGACTCAGAGGGGACTTCTAACATCTAAGGGTAACAGATGTGGAGCCACGGAGTTTGGATGTAATGACGACAACGATCTTCAATAAAACCTTTTGTATATAACTTGGGCTGGACTTTGGTCTCTTGTGAGCTGGGACCCAGGGTGGCTCTGACACTAACCCTAACCCTAACCCTAACCCTAACCCTAACCCTAACCCTAACCCTAACCCTAACCCTAACCCTAACCCTAACCCTAACCCTAACCCTAACCCTAACCCTAACCCTAACCCTAACCCTAACCCTAACCCTAACCCTAACCCTAACCCTAACCCTAACCCTAACCCTAACCCTAACCCTAACCCTAACCCTAACCCTAACCCTAACCCTAACCCTAACCCTAACCCTAACCCTAACCCTAACCCTAACCCTAACCCTAACCCTAACCCTAACCCTAACCCTAACCCTAACCCTAACCCTAACCCTAACCCTAACCCTAACCCTAACCCTAACCCTAACCCTAACCCTAACCCTAACCCTAACCCTAACCCTAACCCTAACCCTAACCCTAACCCTAACCCTAACCCTAACCCTAACCCTAACCCTAACCCTAACCCTAACCCTAACCCTAACCCTAACCCTAACCCTAACCCTAACCCTAACCCTAACCCTAACCCTAACCCTAACCCTAACCCTAACCCTAACCCTAACCCTAACCCTAACCCTAACCCTAACCCTAACCCTAACCCTAACCCTAACCCTAACCCTAACCCTAACCCTAACCCTAACCCTAACCCTAACCCTAACCCTAACCCTAACCCTAACCCTAACCCTAACCCTAACCCTAACCCTAACCCTAACCCTAACCCTAACCCTAACCCTAACCCTAACCCTAACCCTAACCCTAACCCTAACCCTAACCCTAACCCTAACCCTAACCCTAACCCTAACCCTAACCCTAACCCTAACCCTAACCCTAACCCTAACCCTAACCCTAACCCTAACCCTAACCCTAACCCTAACCCTAACCCTAACCCTAACCCTAACCCTAACCCTAACCCTAACCCTAACCCTAACCCTAACCCTAACCCTAACCCTAACCCTAACCCTAACCCTAACCCTAACCCTAACCCTAACCCTAACCCTAACTGTCAGGGGTTCAGGGAGAGAGGCGCAGAGGAGGGAGGAGACCGAGAGTGAGGGAGAAGGATTCCAGCCTGACGAGGAAGAGGACGACAATGACCCGAGATGGTCCATGAGTCCGTCCAGTGAATCGGAGGATTCCCAAAAGGGAGCCCCCCTGGTCAAGCCAAGGGGAGCCCAAGGGGGAAGCAGTCAGGAGCAGGGGAACGTAGGGGGAACCGCCAGTGGGAGTTGGAGATCGAGACCTGCTTCTCCACCGGAACGGAGTGAAGAGGGTGGAGTTACCAGTGTGTCGGGAGGAACAGAACAAGGAGCAGAGGGGGGAAGGAGATCGGGGCAAGACGTCCTGCCGGAAGGGGCGGAAAGCAGTACCGGGAGCAGTGTGGCTGTTGAAAGGAAGGTCAGGAGCAACGTACGCGCGCCAAGTTCAAATGTGGAGGCGCGCGGAAGTGGGGAGAGCTCTGGGGAGGAGCCTGGTGCTAAAGCACGAAGGAGGGGGCAGCAGGCAGGAGAAGACTCAGCCTCTGGGGAGTCCCGGAAAGAGGGAACACAGGGGAGCAGGAAGACCCTGCGGAAAAGGAAGGAGAGGAAAAGGTGGAGCAGCACAAGCCTCTTAAATTGGTGCAGGGGAGGGACGGACTCAGAGGGGACTTCTAACATCTAAGGGTAACAGATGTGGAGCCACGGAGTTTGGATGTAATGACGACAATGATCTTCAATAAAACCTTTTGTATATAACTTGGACTGGACTTTGGTCTCTTGTGAGCTGGGACCCAGGGTGGCTCTGACAGTAAGTCCCCTCCAAAGAACGCAAAAATTTTTTTTTGCAAAGCTCACGAACGGTGACAGCCATGAGTGCGGAGGAGCAGTTGACAGCTCTGCGAACTACAGTTTCCGAACTCACTGCTGCAGTCCTTGCGTCTCAGAAGAAGCATGACGAAATGGAGAAGCGCTGCCAGGACCTGCAAACCAGGTGGGAACGTGCAAGCAGGGAAGGGTTCCCAGGGTCCAGATCAGAAGGGATTGGACTTGGACGGAGGGGGGGCAGCCTAGTCACCCACTTCGATGGGAACCTGAAGCACTACCCCAGTTTCAGAGCAGACGTTTTGTATGCATTGCACTTGCTTCGTCATGACTTTAAAGATGAGGAGGAGAAAGTGGGGTTTATTGTTTCTCACTTGCATGGGCCGGCCAGAGACTGGTTGCGCAATTTGTGGCGTGAAGATGGCCCTGCCCGCCGCGATGCAGATGAATTCATTAAAGCAATGGATGCCTGCTTCCAGTCAACTGTAGATGTGGATCTTGCACGCAGGGAAATTTTTGGATTGCGGCAAGGCAAAGCCACTGTGCGTCAGTACCATTCCAGATTTTTTGCTTTACTGACTGCGCTAAGCTGGGAGAAGGATTGTGCACCTGTGAGGGATTTGTTCTGGGAGGGGCTCAGCGGTCCCATTAAGGATGAACTTGCCAGGGGAGACAGACCCCGGACCCTGGAGGAGCTTGTGCAGAGGGCTTTGGCGATTGGGATAAGGCACGAGGGACGTCCTTGGCACACTGAGGAAGAACGTCAAGTGCGTCCACCAGCGAGGACGTCTTCTTTCATCCCCAGGGAGTTCAGTCAGTCACATCCTTCGCCACTGGGAAGGCAGGGGGAGGAGCCCATGGAACTTGGTGGTGCTAAGGCTCAAGCAACAGCCAGAGCCCCAGCTTCCGGTGCAGTAAAGGCACAGCCTCCTAGGGGGACCAGGAAGTGTTACATTTGCGACAGTGCACAGCACATGGCGAAAGAGTGTCCCCAGAGGCTGCAGAAACACACTGCAGCTTTAGCAACTGTTGCAGCAGAAATGATGCAAGCAGAGCAACCTCAGGGAAACGACAGTGCCTGGCTGGAAGCAGAGCTGCTGGGGCTCAGCCAGGCGAATCTGTAGAGCAGTCCCCAGCGCTTTTGCAACGCACAGACCCTTTACCACCCAAGCCAGCGGTGCAGCTCACTGCAACACTTCAGTTGCCGAATGGAACCACCCTGGAAGTCCCCATCACGATTGATTCTGGGAGCAACGCAGATTTTGTGGGGACGCACTTTGTCAAGCAGCATCGCATAGCGCTTCTGCCAGCGACAACACCTCTGAACGTAGTCACGGTGGATGGCAGGAAATTGCTAGGAGGACAAGTTGTGCAACAGACGCCTCCCATGGTGATGAGGATTGGAAATCATCGAGAAGTCATCAGCTTCAATGTCACCCGCCTTTCAGACACGCCTATAGTATTAGGCATGAGTTGGCTGGAGAGACACAGTCCTGCTGTAGCGTGGTACCAACGGCAGATCACCTTTTGCTCATCGTACTGTGCTCAACATTGCATCCAGTCCAGCCAGGAGGAGGGAGCTGAGCAGCAGTTGCAACTTGGCATGGTGCAGGCAGTACCCCGCAAGTACGAGGGGTTCCTGGAGGTTTTCTGCGAGAAGGAAGCTGATCAGTTGCCGCCCCACAGGCCTTATGATTGTGCCATCGACCTGGTGCCAGGGGCGCAGTTGCCGACTGCAAAGCTGTATTCCATGTCTGAGGACGAGATGCAAGAACTCAGGGAGTTCATAGAGCACAATTTGAAGCGCGGATTCATCCGAGAATCGAAAGCGGTGGGGGGCAGTCCTGTTTTCTTTGTAAAGAAAAAGGACACGCCCCAAAAAAGACTCATTGTGGACTATCGATTCATAAACAGTAAGACCAAACCCAAGGCCTTCCCCATGCCCAAGATAGATGATCTCCTGGCAACCGTAAGGAAGGGGAAGATCTTCACCAAATTGGATCTGCGTGGAGCGTATAACCTCATACGCATCCGGGAGGGCGATGAGTGGAAGACGGCCATGTTCACGCCTCTGGGCACGTATGAATACAGAGTGATGCCATTTGGTCTCCAAAATGGATCTCACGTCTTTCAAGCATTTATGCATCACGTGCTAGCGGGACTTCTCTACAAGAAATGCGTGTGTTTCCTCGACGACATCCTGATCTTTTCGGAAACGGAGGAGGCCCATGAGAAGGACGTAAAGGAAGTCCTGCAGAGACTACGGGAGAACAAGCTCTACGCCAAGTTAGAGAAGTGCCAGTTTGATGTGACGGACGTGGATTTCCTAGGCTACAAGCTGTCCGACAAGGGGCTGGCCATGGACAGCGCCAAGGTCCGCGCGGTGTTGGACTGGAAGAGCCCTCGCAATCGGAAGGAAGTCCAAAGATTCATCGGCTTCGCCAACTTCTACCGCAAATTCATCAGAGGTTTTGCAAAGGAGACGGCAGCGATCACGGACACTCTCAGTTCCAAGAAAAAGAGGTTCGTGTGGACGGAACAGGCGGAGCGCTCTTTTCAGAAGCTTAAAAGCCTTTTCGCCTCCGAGGAGCAGCTGCTGCACGTGAATCCAGGCAAGCCCATACGAGTAGAGACCGACGCGTCAGACAGAGCGGTTGGAGCCGTACTCCTGCAAGAAGATCCACATGGAAACTGGAGACCCGGTGCCTTTTACTCCAGAAAGCTCAGCAAAGCGGAGCAAAACTACACCATATGGGACAGGGAGCTGTTAGCCATTCACGCAGCGTTCAAAGCGTGGCGACATTTCCTCATTGGAGCCAAGCACACAGTGCAGGTCCGCACGGATCACAAGAATTTAGAGTATTGGCGCACGGCGAAACTCCAGAGCCAAAGACACATGCGCTGGGCAGAGTTCTTCGCGGATTTCGACTTCAGGATAGAGTACGTCCCAGGGGACTCCAACGTTATAGCCGATGCGCTCTCCAGGAAACCGCAATATCTTGAGGAAGCGGCGCCAATAGCAGCCAGGCACATTTTTGCACCGCAGGCGTGGGCGTGCGCTGCCATCGCTGTCGACCTGGACGCAGTGCGACGCGCGTTGCAGGTAGATCAGTTTGCACAATCCAAAATAGAGGAGCTGCGTAGGGGTTCGCTGAGAGACGATGAGTTCCAGTTACGCGACGGACTGTTAACTCACAAGGGTGCCCTCTACGTGCCGAGCGACGAGCTCCGAGCAAAGGTTCTGCAGCAGTTGCACGACGCTCCCAGTGCGGGCCATTTCGGCAGGGAGAAGACAATAGAACTGGTGGCCAGGGACTTTTGGTGGCCCCAGATGCGAGGAGAAGTAGCGGAGTACGTCGCCAGATGTGACACTTGTCAGAGGTCCAAGCCAGTACACCAGAAGCCGGCGGGCTTGCTGGAACCACTGGAAACACCACAGCAACCGTGGGAGAGGGTGGCGCTGGACTTCGTCACTGACCTGCCCAGTTCCAGAGGCAAGACGGCGGTACTGGTGGTGGTGGACTTGTTCACCAAGATGGCGCACTTCATTCCCTGCGCGAAGGTGGCGACGGCGGAACAGACCGCCAAGCTCTTCATCGACCACGTGTTCCGGGCGCATGGGCTGCCGCGGGCCATCCTGTCCGACAGGGGGCGCCAGTTTATTTCCAATTTTTGGCAGAAGCTCCTAGGTATCCTGCGCGTCAAGATCAACCTAGCGTCGGCAAGACATCCACAAACCAACGGCCAGGCCGAGAGGGTCAACGCGATCATGCAGCAGTACCTGAGATGTTATGCAAATCAGCGACCCACAGCTTGGGTGGACTACCTACCGATGGCGGAGTTTGCCTACAACAACACGAAGCATGCGTCGACGGGGGTGACGCCGTTCTTCGCGAACAATGGACGTCATCCCAGGACCTTCCCGGGGTTCGTAGCACCAAGAGAGGGGGAGCCGCAAGAGGCCGACCAGTTCGCTGCAGAACTACAAGAGGTGCACGAGGAGCTGCGGAGACATTTGGAGCTAGCCAAACAAGCATATAAGGTGCAGGCAGACAAAGGCAGAAGAGTGGGAGAGGACATCCAGGTGGGGGACTGGGTGTGGTTAGCGGCCCAGGCGATGCCAACCAAGTCGTTGGCCAAGAAGAAGCTAGGGCACAGGCAGCTAGGACCATACCAGGTGAAGGCTAAGATCAACCCCGTGGCTTTTCGACTGGACCTCCCCGAAGGTTCCAGAGTTCACCCGGTTTTTCATAGGTCGGTGCTCACTCCCTACAAGGCCCCGCACAGGTTTCAGGAGTCTGAAACAGTACCGCAGCCACGCACAGAGTCACCTAGGAGGGAGGGATCGCCTAGGGTCGAACCACTCAACGAGGTCACAGAGATCCTGGACTCGAGATGGGGGGAAGAGGGAATAGAATACTTTCTAGTCAGAGAGGGTGCACCAGTCAGTGCCAGTGGGTGGGTGCCGGACTACGCTTTAGACGAACCTCTTTTAAAGGACGAGTTCCATGCCCTTTTCCCACATAGACCCATGCCAGCCGAGTACTTCGATGACTGGCTCTTTACCCCCACATGTTCAGGCAGCACTTTCCACGGCTTTTCTTCAGCCGAGGAAAGAACGCCGAACTCAAACTCGCCCAGGGGATCGTGTTCGGGGGTGGACACAGAGCCCTCTTATTGGTGGGATGAGCAACCAGAGGAAGCCTGGCGCAAGAAATGGCTGAAGGGGCCTTGGCCGGCAGCACCAGACGAAGTAGCAATGGAAGAGGGAACTGCGAACATTTTGGGTGAAGAACCCGAATTCGAACACACGTACACCGAGCTGCCAGCAGAGGTCATGGACGTAGCCGAACTGTATCCTGCATCTACCTCCGAGGAGCTGCAGTTCCCACAACCCGCACCCGATGGGGGGGAGGGGGGAAGGGGGGGCTTCGAGGGGGGGATGGATGTCAGGGGTTCAGGGAGAGAGGCGCAGAGGAGGGAGGAGACCGAGAGTGAGGGAGAAGGATTCCAGCCTGACGAGGAAGAGGACGACAATGACCCGAGATGGTCCATGAGTCCGTCCAGTGAATCGGAGGATTCCCAAAAGGGAGCCCCCCTGGTCAAGCCAAGGGGAGCCCAAGGGGGAAGCAGTCAGGAGCAGGGGAACGTAGGGGGAACCGCCAGTGGGAGTTGGAGATCGAGACCTGCTTCTCCACCGGAACGGAGTGAAGAGGGTGGAGTTACCAGTGTGTCGGGAGGAACAGAACAAGGAGCAGAGGGGGGAAGGAGATCGGGGCAAGACGTCCTGCCGGAAGGGGCGGAAAGCAGTACCGGGAGCAGTGTGGCTGTTGAAAGGAAGGTCAGGAGCAACGTACGCGCGCCAAGTTCAAATGTGGAGGCGCGCGGAAGTGGGGAGAGCTCTGGGGAGGAGCCTGGTGCTAAAGCACGAAGGAGGGGGCAGCAGGCAGGAGAAGACTCAGCCTCTGGGGAGTCCCGGAAAGAGGGAACACAGGGGAGCAGGAAGACCCTGCGGAAAAGGAAGGAGAGGAAAAGGTGGAGCAGCACAAGCCTCTTAAATTGGTGCAGGGGAGGGACGGACTCAGAGGGGACTTCTAACATCTAAGGGTAACAGATGTGGAGCCACGGAGTTTGGATGTAATGACGACAATGATCTTCAATAAAACCTTTTGTATATAACTTGGACTGGACTTTGGTCTCTTGTGAGCTGGGACCCAGGGTGGCTCTGACACTAACCCTAACCCTAACCCTAACCCTAACCCTAACCCTAACCCTAACCCTAACCCTAACCCTAACCCTAACCCTAACCCTAACCCTAACCCTAACCCTAACCCTAACCCTAACCCTAACCCTAACCCTAACCCTAACCCTAACCCTAACCCTAACCCTAACCCTAACCCTAACCCTAACCCTAACCCTAACCCTAACCCTAACCCTAACCCTAACCCTAACCCTAACCCTAACCCTAACCCTAACCCTAACCCTAACCCTAACCCTAACCCTAACCCTAACCCTAAACCCTAAACCCTAAACCCTAACCCTAACCCTAACCCTAACCCTAACCCTAACCCTAACCCTAACCCTAACCCTAACCCTAACCCTAACCCTAACCCTAACCCTAAACCCTAACCCTAACCCTAACCCTAACCCTAACCCTAACCCTAACCCTAACCCTAACCCTAACCCTAACCCTAACCCTAACCCTAACCCTAACCCTAACCTAACCCTAACCCTAACCCTAACCCTAACCCTAACCCTAACCCTAACCCTAACCCTAACCCTAAACCCTAAACCCTAACCCTAACCCTAACCCTAACCCTAACCCTAACCCTAACCCTAACCCTAACCCTAACCCCTAACCCCTAACCCCTTAACCCCTAACCCTAACCCTAACCCTAACCCTAACCCTAACCCTAACCCTAAACCCTAACCCCTAACCCCTAACCCTAACCCTAACCCTAACCCTAACCCTAACCCTAACCCTAACCCTAACCCTAACCCTAACCCCTAACCCCTAACCCTAACCCCTAACCCCTAACCCCTAACCCTAACCCTAACCCTAACCCTAACCCTAACCCTAACCCTAACCCTAACCCCTAACCCTAACCCTAACCCCTAACCCTAACCCCTAACCCCTAACCCTAACCCTAACCCTAACCCTAACCCTAACCCTAACCCTAACCCTAACCCTAACCCTAACCCTAACCCCAACCCTAACCCCAACCCCAACCCCAACCCCAACCCCAACCCCAACCCCAACCCCAACCCTAACCCTAACCCTAACCCTAACCCTAACCCTAACCCTAACCCTTGTGAAGACGATCTGATAAGATCTTAATTGCACTGGCCATCTAATTGCTTTATGGCCCCAATTAGCCCCAGTGGTCCGGCACGCTCCCAGCCAAGCTGCGCAGACCTTTGCTTCTCCGGTTTCGTCTAGCAGAGTAAAAACACAGCGGATCAAAACTGTCGCAGTCTGCTTCAAATCCAGACAAACACACGAAGCACCTGTGTGTGTCCAAATTTCATCAGTTCTTTATTGCAGCAAATATTTACAGCTCAGCATTTCCCAACTTCTCCTGGACTGCTAGCATTCATGGCGTCCAGCTCGTCTCTCTCAGAGACACAGAGAGAACAACAAGCTCCTCCCTCCTTTCCCACGTCAGAATGGGAGGCACACTCAGAACAAACATTAACCCAGTAAGTTCTGAACCCCAACACCCCCTCTTGTCGAGCATTCTGACAAGACCTGTGGATGTACCTTTGCAGACCTCTGTGAGATCAATCCCTTCCCCAATGCCTTGCGCCCTCTCCTGGCGTTCCTGTCAGGCATCTGTGGAACATCCTCACAACTCTCAGATTCGCACTGTGCGAAACTTACCCACGCACCTGTGGCCTGATACCTCTCAGGTGGAATTCCCTTCGTTGTGCGACTGGACCTCCTGGGCACAAACTCAGGCACTGCCTCTGACTCACTGTGGTCAGCAGGTGTGTCCTCTGCATCCTGGGATTCCCCCTCTGACTTAACGCGTCTTCGAACCTTTGGAATTACCCTCACAGGAGAACTAGGCTCACTCTTGGGCTCCCTTTTTACAACTTGCGGAGATGCCCCATCCTGCTCCTGACTTTGGTCAGTGAGCTGATCGTCATCAGCAGACTCAGCCCCTGGCTCTCCTTCCTCCTCATCAGAACCTTCCTGCTCTGAATCAGAAAGACATTCTGAAAGAATATCGCGTCTGGCAGGGGTCTTTGACCTTTCCTCCTGCTTACAGAACTCAGCGTGTTTACTGATCAGCAGCTTACTCTGATCACCTGATGGGTACGCAAACCTCCATGCACGAGCCGTTGGCTCATACCCACAGAAGATCATTTTCTGGAACTTGGGTTCACCTGGCCCTCGCAAAGCTTCAGGCACCGGCAGCAAGGCCGTTGATCCGAACTCACGGAGGAAGTGTACCTGCGGTTTCCTCCCGTGAAGCATGAAAAACGGTGTGTCTCCTACCACTGAATTGTAGGACCGATTCCAGGTGAAGCTCACATATT